>NW_024423343.1:59555650-59581533 GCF_017311325.1 Ursus maritimus | reverse complement strand
ACTCCTATCATATATCAGAGTCTTAGCTCAGCGTTTCGTAATCTCATTCAATCTCTACAGTATTCTTGTGAAGTAGATGACATTATCTTTTACTTGCAAATGAAAAAACTGAGGCCCAGAAATATAAATACACTTTCCCAAGCTCACACAGCTAGTAAGTAGGTAAAATCATGCCTCAAAACCAAATCAGTCTGGCTCTGGAATTCTATTATCTTTTCATTGTGCATTTTTTCAAAATCTTGTAAAATCTTAACTATTAAACTTTCCAGTTTAACCTATTCATCTTAAATTGCTGTGTAATATTTGGCCCAATAATAAATGCTAATGACCTGTAGAACCAGGTAGGTTTGTAGATAGATAGATGGGTTTTTGTTTAAGGTGGTTTGAAGGAAGCTGGCAATGAATCAACAATTGAGAGATCTTAAAGTGGACAGAAAGAATTGAAGTAATAATATGATGCTTGAAAGATTAGGTGCCTAAGAGATTCTTGTCAGTGGATAATATTGCCAGAGAAACTTACCTGTGTGGGTGTTTAATTTGCTGTGTTGTAGGTCTTATTTTCCATGCTATGAAATGTAGGAAATTTCCTTTATGTATATTAGGGTCAAAGAGAGCATTTTCTAGGGCTTCCTCTGCTGGCTTTCTATTAGTAATTAAGATACCCAGTTGCCAGAAAAATGCTGGTACTAATGATGTAAATAATTTAGGAAAGAAATTAATTTCAAGGTCCAACAGCAGAGATCAATGTTTGTAGCAAATGCAAATAGAAAAATAGAGAAAGGATTATTTAAGCTTACTTTTTTATTTTAGAATTCCTATTTGGCTATTGAATCTCTTTTGAGTTATGGGGAAGAATACTTCCAATGGTACTGGAAACTTTCCATTTCAGACAAATAGTAGTAAAACTTTATACTTGGAGGGGGGCATGATAAGCATTGGTGTGTGAGATCAACTTTCTGAGTTGGTGATAACATTACAAAAGTACTGTCTTTGGCCTTTTTTAACTAAGAGATAAACTCTTCGCAGCCTCAGTGGAGAATTCTGAAACTGATCAATGGACTGGTTGGTTTCTAGAGAAAATGGTCATTTGGAAATATTGAGAGAATTAGATGATTAGATAAGGACCTTACTAAATGAGAAACTCCACGGTGAGGGGGCTCCATGGGTCTATGGTAATTATCCTCTTTTCACACCCAAGGCATATCACACCTAATTGCTAGGCACCTAATAGTCATTTCACACCTAGTAGATCATGACTCTTCCCTAGCGAGTGGTGACTTGACCTCACTTTTCTTCTCATAATAGCTCCAGACAGCTACCGTTTGCCTTTCAGAGTTGCCTTTTGAGGAGAAATCTGTCTGCCACTTTGAGTTCTAGACGTTTTGCTTGGTAATATGTAGAATATAAAATATCCCCCATTTAAGAAGACTGAGTATAAAGAAATGAAGTGTGTGCTGATTACTTTCATTAGAGCCAACACTTGTAAATAATAAATCTCTTCGATGTTTAACTTTAATTTACAAAGGTGATGTAGTCCCAAATTCGCAGGAAAATTTGTGTAAAGCAAGATGAAACAGTTATAGTAAGTTGAGCTTTGAACCATCTTTATAATGGACAACTATTTCTTACTGTGACAAATGAAGAAGACCTAGTTTTACTCCTTCAGAAGCAATGACCATATAATCTGGTTTTAAATAAATAAAAGGTAGCATTAGTCCAAGAAGTAATAAATGTATTATTAATCCAAGATCAAGTATCATTAGTCCAAGAAGTCTGGTATTAGAGGGACAGATTCTGGGAACAATCTGGGTTCCGTTTTGAAAGCATTAAAATGATTTGTTACTGTGTAGATAGCTACAGATTTATGTACAGATGAATGTGTGTATCATTTGCATAACTTCAGAATGGACTATTAAAACTGTTAGGACTGTTATAGATCAGCAGCCTGCAAGTGTCAAGGCAAACCTCATTTTCATAGGATAGTTTTGACAGTATAAAATAACGTCAGTTAGAATTAAAAAGTCCCTAAAAGGTGAAAATATTTTAGAGGAAATGCAGAGTGTATTGTATAAACTTTTTGCTGTTCTGTCATATTACTACTCTTAATAGATCCTAATGTTTTTATTACTGTAAATTTAGAAAATTTAATTGTTAATTTTAGTTTATTTCAAATTTAGGATGCCAGACATTTGCGTTGTTGAGAGTCTAAGTAATTTTAATCTTCTATTTAAAGTCCCCTGTAAGTCTGGCTCCATGTTTTCTTTCCAGCCTTCTTACTGGACTAATAGTTGTAAGATACACTTATGAGTTTAACCTCTCCCATGAGCCAGCAGGACCATAGGTAAGTCATGGGATGGTTTCTTCCCCTGTAAATAAAAGAACTACACAAAATCTGTGGTTTTAGCACTTTATTTGGAGAAACCCTCTGAGAATCTAATGAAAGCTGTGGATCTTTATACCCAGAAAACTGCTGATTCATACGAAGTGTTGTGTATAACTTCAGGAGCTGCAGTGTTCTCTGAAGCCATCCACACTTGAGTTTAAAGATCCCCTGGATTGTAGATTTTTTGATTTTCAAAATATGTAATTCTTTATTTCTATCCTACACAATCCTGTTGTCTAGCTATACTATATTATAATAATATACTATTATACTCATTATTTCAGCTTTCAGTGTCCTTTCGTAGCCCCTTATCCATCCTCACCTTTAAAACCCTTGACTTAAAGCACAGTTCAGATATCTTTTTTTTTTTCTGTGAAGCTTCTTCAGTCAGAATTAATTTTCTCCTTAGAACTTTGTACGTCCATTATAGCCCTTAAACTCGTTGGTCTTGTATTACAGTTATTAGAGGGCTGTGTGTCCTCTGTCTTCCCTTCCTCTTCTTATCTGTTCCTTAACAGATTATGACTATCTTGACATCAACAGCTATGTTCCTATTAGTTTTGTAGTTGAATGGTGCCTTACTAATAGTAGTTGTGGAATAAATGCTTGCTAAATTAATTTGAATTTGTCACTCAGTTGTGATGACTGTGTGTTACGTTATGTGCTATATCCTGGGAAAGTTGCCCCCGCCCCCTAAAAGTAGGTGGTGTGAAACAGAAGCATAGAGAAAGAACTGCATATATGGGATGAATTTAAAGAATGGATAGAATTTAGGGAGCTGCAAGGGCATTATCTGGGAGAGATGAAGAGAAATGAGAGGACTCGTGTGTTTTACCTGTATTTCCTCAGCAGTGAAATTAGTTTATTTTTACTGAAAATAGATAGATATTAAAATTTAGCTTACAGTTTTTAATTAAGCTTTGTATTTTACATTTTTGGCACTTTTGTTTTTATAGGTTCAAGAAAATTCCCCAGGACATAGAGCTGGACTGGAGCCATTCTTTGATTTTATTGTCTCTATTAATGGTTCAAGATTAGTAAGTTTAAGCTGTTTGTAGTTTCAACTAATATTTTGTAATCTTTTGAAAATATAATTTTTCAGATTATTTGGGGTGGGTGTTTATTCAATAGTTATAAACATTATATGGAGTATGATACCATTTTATAAAAATTATGTTAGGAAACATGAAAATGTCAAATACAGAATACTATACTTCAGTGATAATCTCAGGAGAATAAAATAGCTCCCAGTGTTTTTATTAAGAGACTTTTATATGTTGAATAATTTTTTTAAGCAGAAATAAGATGAAGAAGTTTGCCTTTTCAATGATTTCAGACCTTTGTACATTTGGATTAGTAAAGACTCATTCTCAAATAACATCCGTTTGCTTGGAGCTAAATTTCATGATACATAAACAATGTTTTTAGAACTAGATAGGTAAGTCCCAAAAGTACAGAATTAAAACCGCCTTGTGTAAGTTGCTTTCAGTTTACTTATAGTAAAGTCTTGAAGGAAAAAAATTATAATTTCAGCAAAGGAAATTCTTATGACAATGGCTGTTTGGTTTTTTTTTCTCACAGCAGTTTTAAGTTTTTGTTTATTATTTATCAGCATCTTCTACATAATGGCGTTTATTCATTTATGTAATGAAATATTTAACATGCTGCTTCCGTTTTTCTTTCCTGCCAGTTCCTAATAAATAAATAAGATGTATATTTAGGAGTGCTGACCAGAATTAAACCACAACCTCAGCAAATGTTCTAGATTTTAAAATCAAAGTCATACCAACTGTGTTAATAATGTGACTTCTTGTGGAGTATTTTGGTTTTTTAACATTAAAGCCCTAGAGCACTTCAAGTAATGTAGGGTTGCAAAATCCATAATCCATAGTCAGCTTTTAGAAAAAAGTCTGAAGTTGGAAACGTAAGAGTTGTTCTTAATATTCAACATTCTTTCACTTCAAGGAACATTTGAATGTAAATGACAGCTTTACCTGTTGGATGTTTCATTTATGTTAATTATTAATATTACTCTCGTAGGGCCATAGGATGCTTAAGCTAAGATAATTAACATTAATTTTTTATTTATTAAGAAAAATGATTTCTGTGTGTTCACAGAATAAAGACAATGACACTCTTAAGGATCTACTGAAAGCAAATGTTGAAAAGCCTGTAAAAATGCTGATCTACAGTAGTAAAACACTGGAGCTGCGAGAGACATCCGTCACACCCAGCAACATGTGGGGCGGCCAGGGCTTGCTGGGAGTGAGCATTCGTTTCTGCAGCTTTGATGGGGCAAATGAAAACGTTTGGCATGTATTGGTAGGTATTAACTGTGAGCTGTTACTTATAGGTTTTGAAACGATGTAGAAGGATGCTGTCTTCATCTTAGTTGGATTGTAAAGGTGTTATTAGGCTATTTTTAGTTTCTGAAAATTAGAATTCATTGCTGTGGGTTAATAGATTTTAAAAGTTTAGGAAGAGAAGCAAAGATAGATGCCTAAGAACTATTGTTCTAGTGATTCATCCATTAGAAGGAGAAATGTCAAAGCAGATAGCTACAGATAGCTAAAATAATAAATATTTTAAATTTTTATTAAGTATGTGATTTTTTATGCTTGCGATTTAAATATATATATTCTATAGTTTCTGATACATGTCTAACAAGATAGAAATACAAGGGTTTTTTTAAATCACTAAAATTAAGGACTATGAACTGTAAAATTTGGAAGATTATTTTATATACATTAATTTTGGGGTGTGTTTTTGTGTTATTCTAGGAAGTAGAATCAAATTCTCCTGCGGCACTGGCAGGTCTTAGACCTCACAGTGATTATATCATTGGAGCAGACACAGTCATGAATGAGGTAATTGGTGTGTTTATTAATAATGAAAGTTATAACATTTTCTCATTCATGTTTAAGTTCAGAAGTATATTTACATAGTTTACATTTAGAGTTGAGATTTAGGTCTTTGTAATCAAGATAACTGACGCATCAGGGTGTTAAACAGAACATCTGGGAGGTGGCTTATAAGGTGGAGCTGTAAGGAAGAATCCATACCGCATGGCAACGGCACAGATTTGGTGTATGAGCTACAGAAATCTCCCACAGGAGCAGCTGGGTGGCTTGGTCAGTGAGCGTACAGCTCTTGATTTTGGCTCAGGTCATGATCTCAGGTTGGTGGCTCCCCAGGGGGTCCCTGTGCTCAGTGGGGAGTCTGCTTGAAGATTCTCTCCCTCTGCCACTCCTCCCACTCTTGTGCGTGCATGTGCATACAGCACACTCACTCTCTCTCGAATGAATCTTGAAAAATAAACCAGTCTCATATACCTCTAGACTAAATCAGATGCTCATTTTGGTTATTGATTTCATTTTCTCTTCCCCCTTTTAAGGGAACAAAATTGGCTCAGCTATATTAGATCCTTTTCCTTGTCTGTTAGCTAGTGGAAGTATATATTGCTAAATCGAAAACGAGAGAAAAATGAGAGACCCAGATAACCAGGTCTTAATAATGAAGAGTAGGGGCACCTGGGTGGCTCATTTCCATTGAACGTCCGAGTCTTGATGTTGGTTCAGGTCATGAGACTGAGCCCTGTGTCAGGCTCCATGGGGAGTCTGCTTGAGATTCTCTCGCGCTCCCACTCCCTGTGCACGCTCACTCGTGCTCTCTCTCAAATGAAGAAATAAATGTTTAAAAGAAGATAATGAAGAGTAAAAGCAGAATATATAGAATTTGGGTGTAGAAGAGTTTTGCTAAAATTGCTGACTAGGTCTTAGGGAACTAGAGAGAAAGCATTGCACGTAGTAGATGGGTAAAATATTTGAAATCTTGTTTGGAGTATTGGTTTTAAGGAATGAATTTTATGTCTAGCAGCAGAGCCTACAGTTTGTACTAATTAACAGGTTTTCCAGGTGATTTTGATATTAGCCAGGTTTGAAACCCACTGTTCTTAAGTCCAGTAATATGAAAATGTTTTCCTCCTATGATGCTTTTGCAGTCTGAAGATCTGTTCAGCCTTATTGAAACACATGAAGCAAAACCATTGAAACTCTATGTGTATAATACAGACACTGATAACTGTCGAGAAGTGATTATTACACCAAATTCTGCATGGGGTGGAGAAGGCAGGTAAGGTCATTTTTTAGACTGTTATGATTGCTTAAACTTACCAGTAAACATTGTAAACATCATTGCTTTTATTTTGAAACAAGTTATTTATTATAAGACTTCTCTTGTGAAAAGGGAAGAGCTAACCTGGAATATTGAAACCAGTAATCCATTTTTTTGAAGCCCATATTTAGGTAGTATGGGGTGTGTGTGTGTGTGTGCGTGTGTGTGTGTGTGTGTGTGTGTGTGTGTAGTCCTTTAATGATCTAAGAGCAAACAGCCTTGTTTGATTTTGTTATTTTAATAAAATAGTTTTCAGTTTTATTTTCCCAGTTCCCTTCCCCAACAGTGGGACAATACAAGTGTAACTTTCTCTAGCTGTTGGGGAAATTTCTTAGCATTTTGTGGAAACTGTTGGCTTTCAAAAATGGACAGACTGATTTCAACCAAAAGTTAGACAAAATTGCAACAACAGTAAAAAGCAACTTTAGAGGGGTGCCTGGGGTGGCTCAGTCGGTTGTGTCTGCCTTCAGCTTGGGTCATGATCCCGGGGTCCTGGGATTGAGCCCTGCATCACGCTCCTTGCTCAGTGTGGAGCCTGCTTCTCCCTCTGCCTGCCACTCCCCCTGCTTGTGCTCTCTGTCTCTCTGACAAATAAAATCTAAAAAAAAAAAAAGGCAACTTAGAGAGATTATCAAGCCAAGTAGAGAACAAACTGTAGAGAATCAGTTTTCCAGGATTGTTCAAGTCAATTCCCTAATTTCAAAAAGCCAAAGTAAAGCATGCAGACTTAACTTTGCTTCTTTAGGTCTTTCAGCTGTTGTTTAAATTGTACGAGTTTTTCATTATTTTGAAAGCCTTGTTTAATTGAGGAATTCTTGAGCATAAGCCATAATTACAGGAAAGCCTAGGATTTGGAAACTTTTCTAAATATTTTGTAAAAGTTCCAACATTTGCTGGGAAGAGGATGACTTAGTTGAGGCAGGCAGAGAAAGACCCTATGTGTTCATAATATCTTTCCCTATGCTGCCTGAGATTCTATAGCTGACTATATATTGCAACCAGAATGCTAGCTTGCTGCAATTTGAGAAAATAGAGGTATCACCTTAGAATCTGGACTGTCTGGGCAGTTCTTTTTTTTTTTTTTTTTTTTTGAAGATTTTATTAATTTATTTGACAGAGGGACAGCGAGAGAGGGAACACAAGCAAGGGAAGTGGGAGAGGGAGAAGCAGGCTTCCCACCAAGCAGGGAGCCCAATGCGGGGCTCGATCCCATGACCCTGGGATCATGACCTGAGCCGAAGGCAGACGCTTAACGACTGAGCGACCAAGGAGCCCCTGTGTGGGGCAATTCTTGGTCAAGTTATTGTCCAGGTTTGTAAACACGCAGAAATATGATCTTCTCAGGGCATTCAGAATTGACTCATTTCAGAAGGACTGCCTCATATAAACTAAATTTGTAGAGAAGCTGCTGTATTTATTAGAATTGCAAATTTTTAGTTTATAATAGAAACATTTCCCCTCTCCAGATAGAAGAATACTCAGGTCAGATTAGTATCACAAGAGTACTTGGTAAACACAGAATCGAAGTGCAAGGAAGAGATTCTGCTAATGGTGAAGTTCAGCTGCAAAGAACATCACTAATTCTAATAAGAAACTTGTTTTAAAATGCCCCTACCTCTGAAAGGCTATCATTGATCAGTTTAAATGATTTAATCTTACTTTTTTCCCCTAAGTCTGAGATCTAGTTCAGTGAGGATTGCAGATTTGATGGTACAAGGGACGAAAAGTGAGCCAAGGAATAAGTAATTTTGTAATACGAAGCATCATTGTAAAATCAGATTTGGATTAGAAAGAGCTGGAGTTGGCCACTGCTTGCTCTCCCAGCTTTTGGTGGTGGTAGTATCCACAGAAATAATAGATGCCTTGTCAGGAGAGAGGCACAGAGATAACTGTGCGTGGCCTTCTCAGAAAATATCAAGTAGTTTGGGAGATAAAAGCAATCACGATGGAAACCCAAGGTGGAATCATTGTGAAGGGCCTTACCATGGTCGAAATTTGGGTACACCTTGGGCAGTGGGACTGTGAAACACTGGACCCGTGGGGGCGGTCGCTGGTTCCAAGCAGTAGAAACCAACTGTTGCTGTCATAAGCAAACATGAATTTATTGCTGTGGAGTTGCTCCTATAATCAGAGAAACAGCTAAAGAATCAGACATGGGAAAGACAGGACTTAAC
This sequence comes from Ursus maritimus, assembly GCF_017311325.1. Taxonomy (NCBI): domain Eukaryota; kingdom Metazoa; phylum Chordata; class Mammalia; order Carnivora; family Ursidae; genus Ursus; species Ursus maritimus. Next base: position 59,572,803 of record NW_024423343.1, on the reverse strand, counting down.
ACCATTAGGGAGTTGGAGAGGAAGGAAATTAGCAGTTTTTATTAGTATTCTACTGAAGGGATGAAGCCATTTCTGTTTTTTTTCTGTCACTCCCAAGATTTGCAGCCATGGGCAAGAGAGGTGGATTGGCCTGGTTTGGGTTATGAGCCATTCCTTGGTTTGGACAAGGCCTCTTGATGGACAGTCCCACCAGCACTGTGCACAACGTGGAGAAGTAATTCTCCAAAGGGAAGAAGGAAAAAGAAATATTGGGAGGCCGGCAGACTATGAAAAGAAGCAGTGTGATTATGTCTTATTAAAAAGATGCCTCTGGTGGCAGTGGGAGGATGAAGTAGAAGGAATCTGGATTAACTTGGATTGATTTGTGTCAGGTTCTGAAATAGAACTTGGGGCTGTGTAAATGACATCATCGTACAGAAGTGCGTGGAGTTCTTCAGTGGAAAGGCCATATGTCACTCGTTCAGCTAATAATTATTAAGTGTCTGCCAAGTGCCAGGAACTATTATGGCAGTAAACAAAATGAGATCTCTGCCCTCAAGGACCTTAACATTTTATTGGGGGAGACAGAAAATAAATAAATGTGCAGTGTGGTAGATGATGATAAATGCTTGAAGAAAAATAAAGGATAGTGTCTGTGGTGGAGGTCCGGGCGCTGTTTTATAAAGGGTGGTCAGAAGAGACCTCTGATAGGATGACATTATTTAAAAGAATGGAAATTGGTTTTGTATTTCAAAACCTCAGAGAAATGCAAGCTGTGATTGATGATAATAACTTTAAGAAAAAAATATTTTCGTAGCCTAGGATGTGGCATTGGATATGGTTATTTGCATCGAATACCAACACGTCCATTTGAAGAAGGGAAGAAAATTTCTCTTCCCGGACAGATGACTGGTACACCTATTACTCCTCTTAAAGATGGGTTTACAGAGGTAAGATAACTTTACTACCGATGACATCATACGGTTTCCAGTAAAACAAATCACGTGTCAGTGTGTGTGGTGGTAGCACTCGTGGAGACAGGGCAGGTGATGAGTTGAGTGTTGACCGTGATGAATTTGAAGTTCCTGTAGGATATCCAGATGAGTAGCCGATGGGCCTGGATTTCAGGAACAAGGATAAGGCTAGAGATACAGATTTGGGAATCATCAGCAAAGGGAAGGTAATTTAACCTAATCAACAGTGATAAAAATTTTCAAGGATTGGGCCTTAGTGGGTCAGAGGACTGAGACTGGAATCTTGAACATTCCTAATACTTAAATGGATGGGCAGAAAGGGGATCCAGCAAAGGGAGCACAGAAGCAGTCCAAAGGGAAGACAGAGCTTCAAGAAGAAGGGCATGTCGACTGTGAGGTACTGAGAAGGCCGGTGGGGGGAGTGAGAAGCACGTGTGCTGGGCCAGAGCATTTCAGAGACTGGCGGGGTGCAGGTTCCGGTCACAGGGAACAGAGGGTAAGCAGTGGGTGACAAGGTGATGATGAGAGCTGGTGCTTACTATTTCCAGAAACTGCACTGGGAAAGCAGAGCAAGATGCTACGTGGGAACTGCTACAGGATCAAAGTGAGGCTTTTTAAGGAATAAGATGTTTGCACAGGCTTATAGGCCTTTACCAGGTTTTCTGTGCAAGCCTCACGGGACAGTTAACTCTTGTCTGCGTGAATAAGTAAAAACCAAACATTCAGAAAGAAAATGTTACAGTTGGAAGGGCTGCCACCACTGTCATTTTATGGTACACAGTTTGGCCATCCCCAATTCTAGAGAAAGTGAAGAGGAGCTAGAGAAGTGGAATGTTTCCGCACTGTCCACCGCTGCCATTGGCCGATGGCCAGAGCCCATGTCATTACATGTTTAGATTCTTAACGCCATGTCGGCTGCTCCTCATCAGTGGTTTCTGCCCCAGAGAAGCCTCTCTCGGCAGTCTGAGAAGACCAGAGGGTGAAATGGCAGCTAGGGAAAAGGGCCAGAATACAAGTTGTGTTGGAATGGCCAGAGGGCACTGGAGCCAGCAGAAGTTGGAGTTTCCAGAGGTGAAACCACCCAGCCATAGAATCCATGTAGATTTACTTATCCCTCCGCGACCCCGGAAGGTTGAGGTCTGGCTGCCACCTTCACTCACTGATGAGTAGAGATAAGATGGACTGACAAGGTTAGACATCTTGAGAAATGTCTAAGGACTCTATCATATTATGAAGACTTCGAGCTGATTTCTTCCATGAACAATGAAAGTTAAAAACTGGCTAAGAACTCAGAGAAGAGGAAAGGCGGAATAAAATGATTTGGGGACAGCTACAAAGGAGGAAAGGTAGAGTCTCCTCCTAGAACAGTGTGTGTAATGGGGGAGATGCCACGTGGCAAGAGACTGGAAGCAACAGGATAGGGAAATGTTTACAGCGCGTGGTCCCTGACATGTAACAGAAATAGGAAGGGGTGTCTGAAGGCAGAAGTGCCAGATGAAAACTTTTGACAGCGAATATGATCAAAAACGGTATCTGTTAAAAAAATAAAACAAAGGAGCAAACAAAAAGAGAGAGAGAAAGAGGCAATCCAAGAAACGGACCCTTAACTATAGAGAACAAACAGATGGTGACCAGAGGGGACGTGGGTGGGGGGGGTGGGTGAAATAGGTGATGGGATTTAAGGAGGACACTTGTGATGAGCACGGGTGATGTATGCAAGTGTTAAATCACTATTTTGTACAACTGAAACTAATTTCATACTGTATGTTAACTAACTGGAATTTAAATAAAAACTTTTTTAAAGAAGGTATCTGTAGGACCAGTGAGAGGCAATAGCTGTATGTTCTTTCAAGTAAACTTGAGTAATTTTTTCTTTCTTTCCTTTTTGGCAGGTCCAGCTGTCCTCAGTTAATCCCCCATCTTTGTCACCACCAGGAGCTACAGAAATTGAACAGGGTCTGTCTGGACTTTCTATTAGCTCAACTGCACCAGCTGTCAGTAATGTTCTCAGTACAGGTGTGCAGAAAACTCTACTCTCTTCAACCTACTTTGTTTTATATGATACAGATTTCTCTTTCTCAAGCTATAGAATTTTAAAAACTAATGCCAGTGTACTTTGAAAACTGTTCATATGCTCTGCATTTAAACCTCTTCTCGGTGTATTTTAGAGTCTAGGCTTCATTCAGCTTGGACATATTGTAGAGTCAGAACTCCACCTTTAAATTCTGTTTAATTGCTCTATTTTCTCAACAACTGTTTGCAGTATCCCCTAGGTAGTAAACACTGCAGATACAGAAGTGAGCCGGACACCATTCTCTTCCTAGGGGTTCGGTCTTGCTCAGGGGACACGTGCATGTCTTCCTCCCTTTTCTTATTTCTTGTTCTAACGAGTACTGTCCTTTTTTGTTCTGGTTTTTTTCCAACAGCTTTATCGATACATAATTCACATACCATACAAGTCACCCATTTAAAATATATAATTCAGTGGGATTTTTTTCCGTGTATTTGCATAGTTGTGCAGCCGTGGTGTTGGTCAGTTTCAGAACACTGGATTACCCCAAAAGAAACCCTTGCCTTACAGTCACTCACTGTTTTTCCCCAACCCCTCAGGCCTAGACCATTCCTAATCTTTCTTTTTCTGTGGATTTGCCTAATCTAGACATTCCATGCAACATGCATGGTGTCTGTGACTGACTTTTTTCACTTAGAATGTTTTCAAGGTTCATTCATGTGGTAGCATATACTAGTACTTCCTTTCTTGGCTAAGTAATGTTCCATCATATGGACATTTTATTTACCCATTTTATTTATCCATTAACAGTTGTGGGACATTTAGGTGGTTTCTACTTTTTGGCTTTTATGAATAATGCTGCTACAAACATTTGCGAACAAGATTGTTTTGCATGAAACTGTGTCTTCATTTTTCTTGATTATATTCTTAGGCCTGGGATTGCTGGGTCACATGATATAGATCTTAACTTTGTATGTTGGTAGAGTTCATTTTTCCATTGCCTTTTTAAAAACCACGTGTTTTCTGGTTTTGTTCCTTCATAATATACCAAGAGTATATAATTACTCAATAAATGTTCAGTAAGTGTAAGAAAAATACTGACATAGTTTAGCTTTATTTCATTAATACCTTTTATTCTTGAGCTCCTTTTAATATTTATGTTCACATTCCACTTTGTCCTGGAATGAATTTAAAATAGATGCATTCACCAAGATGCAGTTAAGGTCAACAGTATGATTTTTGCACTTGGTCCCCTCGGTTCAAATCCCAGCCCTTTTCAGAGTCTTAATTTTCATTCCCAAAGGTGTGTTTTTCTAGATCAAATTTAAAATTTTAGTTTTTTTAGAATTAAAAATTTCAAACATAGCCTAAAGTAGACGGCATGGTATTATGAACCCTCTCACCCCCACCCAGCCTCACTAGTTTGCACTATGGTGACCTGCTTCTCTACCCCTTGCTCTTTGCTGTGTTTTTCCTGGTATTTTTGAAATATAATTTGCATACCATAAAATTAAGTACTGAATGTATACAACTCCATGATTTCTAGTAAATTTATGGAGTTGCGCAGTCATCACCACAATCCAGGTTTAGAACGTTTCCTAGATGAAATACTAATGTCATCAATATTAAGTCATAGATACAGTTGGGAGGGAATTTAAAGTCCGTTTCATATGAGTAGTGTTGGAATCCTTTTTTATATTGTGATATTTTTCTTGGATTCCATCAGATGGTCTTCTAGTTTATTCCTGAATAGACTTAGTACAGGTGGGCTGGTGTAACGCCCACGGCAGCAGACCGTTCTGTGTCTACATAACTCTTTCCTATTTTAGAGTAAGTGTTCCAGTGCCATATCAGAGCTCTTCTGATTTTGAGATAGCTGACATCTCTCTTCAAATCTCAGTTTCTTTTTGACATTTTAAATCTTCCCTCATTACATTATAGTTATACTTGTCTTATGAGCACATGCACTGAGATCCCTGGCCTTGTTATACTGTAGAGAAATGGCTTCTTGAATATTAAAAGACAGAAATGTAAATCAGTTGCTCAGAAGAGACTGAAATCAACACTTTCACTTTGAGAAAATCAATTTAAAAATTGAATATTGCAGCAACATGACATGTGAGAACCCACTGTTTTTTTCTTACCTGTCTTTGTTTTTCATAAATTGCTGCAAAGTGGCCCAGTTAGTAACTGTAGAAACGTTAAAAGTATCTTAAAAAATATTTATATATGGATTTGAAAATTTGGGGATTATAAAATTTTAGAAAGTGGATATATCCTTTTGAAATGACATTAATCAGTATGACCTTTTTGATACACTCCTTTATGTTTCCTGTCCCCTCCGCTGCTTGATCTTTCTGCAGAGAACTCACACCATTCTACAGGCTGTGTACTTTACTTGTTCAGTATCAGTCTCCCTTTTCTTGCCCCTCATTAGAATATGTCCTCCAGGTAGTGATTTGCAATTTCTTTATGCTGTAGAGTGCATCCATGCCTAGAACAGCGTCCAGCATATAGTAGGTGTCCCCAAAAACCTCGATTGAATGAACGTAACAGTTACCCAACTTCTTTGAGAATCTGATGAAAGCAAAGACTCCTACTTTTACATGCCTCCAATTTCTGCAGAAAAGTAAATACATGAAAAAAATAAATAACTATCTGAAAAGGGTTGCTTCTTGTTTTTAGGCACAACTCATCCCTGCTACCATATTTAAGCAGTTTTCTAAAAGACAATCTGGAATCCATGTAGATACATCGTTACTATTATTTGGACAGCAAAACCTCTCGCATGAGTAGGTGGTAGACATTAATAGATACCCTTTATTGTGTAGTATCCTGAGTTACTTGCATTTGAAGAACATAACCTCCTCAAGCTAGCATCAGTAAAAAGGCTTCAAAGGAGAGTCAGGAACCTGTCCGTTTCCTGTCAAAAGGAAATGGAAATTCAGGAAGCCAGGTCATTCTCTCCATCTCTGGAGGCCCACGTATTGTCTCTTTCAGGCCATTTGCATCGCTCTCCCCTTTCACAGACCAGCATTCATGGACTCACAGGGCACATGCCCCCTTAACCCCCAGCAGCCCTAGGTTTATGTGGTGTGTAGTTCAGGAGCCTAATAGACATTGACTAGAATCCTTGAGTTGCGTTTCTTTCTTTCTTTTTTTTTTAAGATTTTTATTTATTTATTTGACAAAGAGGCAGCGAGAGAGGGAACACAAGCAGGGGGAGGGAGAGGGAGAACCAGGCTTCCCGCTGAGCGGGGAGCCTGATGTGGGGCTCGGTCCCAGAACTCTGGGATCATGACCTGAGCCGAAGGCCAACACTTAATGACTAAGCCACCCAGGCGCCCCTTGAATCGCATTTCTGAACTTCTAAAACAGTTTTCTAATCTAGCTCTGCTTAGGTCAGATGTAAAACTCTTGTCCAGAAAACTTACTGGGGTGGGTTTGCAGAGCCTCCTACCCCGTTAGGCCAGACTCTGCTACAGTCTTTGTTAAAGGCCACAGGCAGAGTATGTAGACCAGCCAAGGCAGACGCTGAAGCAGCCGGAAACCAGGACTGAAATTAAGGCCTTCCCGTGGTGAGGAAGGAGGGGGCAGAAGACTGTTCTAATAAAGTCTGTCCGTTCTTTGTCAACTGAATTCGTTAGAAATTGTTTTAAAGGTCGTGGTTTTGTTTCAGGTGTCCCAACAGTACCATTATTGCCACCACAAGTAAACCAGTCCCTCACTTCTGTGCCACCAATGAACCCAGCTACTACATTACCAGGTAAGCAGCAGGAGACGAGGGATGGGTGTAGTAATAATAGCATGACTAATATTGTGCATCTTAAAAAAAAACAATGAAAATAATCTTACCCCTTTGTGGTGACTTTTTATGTCTGTTCATCTCCTTGTATCTTTGCTGTAACTTTGTGATCAATGAGAGCAGATGGCAACAGCTGTCAGTTACCGGCTGTTAGCTGCTGAACCTCTGGCTCCTTACCGTCAGCCAGCTACCCCTCAGATGCAGCTGAGGCAGGGAGAAGCAGTGTGTACAAGTGTGTCCTTCAGGGCTTCCCGAACTAGGGCTTTCTAGGAGTTGTTTCTGTGACTAGATGTTGTGCCCTGAAAGAGAGCGTTCCAGGTCTTCAGAAGCTCTAACATTCCGTTAGACTTTTGTTCATTTTTCTTACTATTCCTAGTAAAGACCACGTGTCTTTATCCATTAGATAACAATCAAATATTATTTCAGGGATCGAATATACTTGAATTGTGAGAACCTTTAATTGTAAGACTAAGGCTGCCATTACACAGACGTACTAAGCCATTAACCAAACATGTACACACACACATTGGTGAAGAAGTGTGGTAAAATGTTGACAATGCGGGGAATTTGAGTGAAAGGTATATATGGGGTTTCTTTATATAAACTACTTTTGCAACTGTAAGTCTGAAGTTATTTCAGGGAAAAAAAATGAAAAAGCTGGAGGAGGGACTGTAAACCTCCGCCATCAAAGAGAAGTTGAGTTGCATTTACTCCCGCACTTGCTGAGCCCTGTCAGCCCTTTCTCCGCAGCGCTCAGGCCTTCGTCGTTCTGGCTCTCAGGTCTGGAAGTACTCGGATGGGTTTTAACCCTTACCTACTTAGCCATCTAGTCACGTAGGTACAGAAAGATGGTTCGCTGAAGTGAGCTGTTTTGCTCTTTTTCTTGTTAATGTGAGGACACAGAGCTGCCACCCAGTAAGTGGACTTCTGGTGTTCTCGCTTGGACGTGGGTAGTATTTGTCTCAGAACACAAGGATGGAATGTGTTCCCCAGAGGAAGTGGCTTACCTTTTGTTCTCGGCCTTCTCTCTAGGTCTGATGCCTTTACCAGCAGGACTGCCTAACCTGCCTGCCCTCCCCAACCTCAACCTCCCCACACCGCACGTCATGCCAGGCGTCAGCTTGCCGGAACTCGTGAACCCGGGTATGTTGCCCATCCTGCCTTCCTAGACTCTAATAAAAAGCTTTTATCCAGGAAAGCAAATCCTCTATTGCAGTTTTTTCCAGAATGGGCAGATCAGTTTACAAATTTCAGCTGCTTCAAATAAATATTAATCTTTTTTACTTAGAAAGCTTAGAAAAGAAGAGGAAGAAGAATATTTTTGTGATTCTCCTCTGCTTGGCCGCCTCCCCTCCATTTCCTCTCCTTGCAGCCCGACAGCCCGGTAAGGGCCGGCTGCAGAGATAGAGAACAGTGTCGCGGCGCTGTCGGAGCTGGCTTGCTTGGGTGGAAGGGGTACAGTCCCCCCAGTGGAGGTGAATGAACTCGCCGCCATTCTCCTGGCGCGGGCGGCTGCCACCAGCGGTGCTTGTTTTGAGTAGTCAGGCCCAGGACTTGGGCTGTGAAACCCTCATCCTTGCTCAGCTGGCTGCATTGTTACTTGATAAATATTCTCTGTTATTAACAGATGTTTTTATAATAAAAACTGTTGAGATTTTAGCTACAAATAGTTAAGCTAGCTGATGTTCACTTCCGCTCAGATTTTATCTGCTCTTCTAGTTAATGATTACCCACGTTACCTTTAACTTTGCGATGGCCACAGGTCAGGGCTATTATAAATTTCTAGTTTCTGTAGTTAGGCCCATGGGTGATGTCAGTGAGTGTACGTTGTCATGTTTCTGTCTGGATCATAACGGCGCCTGCTGTACCACCCCCCTCTGGGTGTATTCATTATCTGTCCTCATGAACCCATTTGCTTTTCAGCACAGTGGTTTAAAAAACAAAGGAAGACTGTAAACTCTAACGTTGACCTATCTTAGCACTCCCTTTGTTTTTTTCTTTTATGCCCTGTCCCTTTTCCCTAATTAACAGACTCTAATCTAAGCGCATTGAGGGTTTCGCCAGCCCAGGGGTTGCTCTGAACATGTACCTTCTGCCTTGCCTTTCTTAAAGAAGTAATACTCCTTCATTCTGCATTTTGAAATCATCACAATAAACCCACCAAGTGTAATGGTTACCAGCCAGTCACAGGGCTTGCAAGAGGCTGGGTACTTACAGTGGGGCTAATGCAGGGGAGGGGAGCCTACACTTCTTCGCCTTCAGGGGAGGGCTGGCCCGTCTCCTCTTGCTGTTGTCTGTCCAGAGGGCCGCTCTGACTCGCTTGTCCCTTGCTGCAGGAATGGGAGTGCCCTGTCCAACGCCCGTGTAGCGGCATTGCCTGCTGGGTGGGCTTCTGTCTGTCCTCAGTGAGGAAAATCTCTTCTTCTCTGAACTGGCTGAGTCACAGGGAGGTTTTGGAGTCTAGAAGCCCGGAACTTTTCCTCCTGGCCAGCTGGTCTGGCAGGGGGTGTTTAACTCTGTCCTGGCCTCCACCTGAGGAGAAGCACGGGTTGTGATGTGTGTTGCCCTTCCTGGGCTTCAGTTCCCTGGTGAAATGCAAATACGGTCATGTGATGATGACTGCTGCCTTTTTAGTGCTGGGAGGATGTGTGATCTGTGCCATTTTTGTCCTAGGTTTGCCACCTCTTCCTTCCTTGCCTCCCCGAAACTTATCTGGCATTGCACCTCTCCCCATGCCATCCGAGTTCCTCCCGTCATTCCCTTTGGTTCCAGAGATGTCTTCCGCGGCAAGCTCAGGGGAGCTGCTGTCCTCCCTCCCACCCAGCGGCAGCCCACCCTCCGACCCTGTCACGACCACCGCAAGGGCAGACGCTGCCTCCGCACCCGCTGTGGATGAGACACCCCCCACTCCCAAGGCCCCCGCCACTGTTGAGGACAGAGTCTGCGAATCCACCCCAGCCAGCGAGAAGCCTGTCTCTGCAGTTCCAGATGCAAGTGCCTCCGAGTCACCCTAGCTTTGAACCAGTCTTCGGAGTCGGCGTGGTGGGCTTATTTAACCACGGGAGCGTGTCTGGAAATGCAAACTATCATTAATTTCATACTAGTTTGTACCGTATCTGTAGGCATCCTGTAAATAATTCTAAGGGGAAAACTAAGGAAGAGGACGTGGGCTTGTATCCTGCCAAGTCGGGGCGGGGCTCACAGGCCGGGGAGGGAAATGTCAGAGAGTGCTTGTATTTTAAAACAACCAAAAAGAATCGTAAGAGTGGCTTGCTGCCAGGTTTCCACTGCCATTCTTGGGGGTATACATCTTTGGGAAAGGTGGTGACGGGGTATCCACTGGGCTCCCTGTACCCCTGCTGCTCCTTCTGTAAGAAAACGAAATATTTTATGCCTAGTACTCACACGCAACATTTCTTGTATTTTGTAAATCGGTTTTGAGAATGCAGACCACCTCACTAAATCGTGAAGGGAAAAACTATTTTACTTTTGGTCTCTGAGTCACATCTCTCTAAAGGTTTACACGAAAATCCCAACCGAAGATGTTGAAGTTACACAGTGTGCGCTACTAACTGACCATCTTATTCAGCCTGTACACAGATCTCTGTTTAGTGCTCTCAGAATTACTCAGACAACAGTTTGTAACTGCTGCTGTTGCTTTATACGCCCACCATAAAATGGCATTTAAAAAGAAATAAAGGAGATGTCGCACAGTTTTAAACCAGAAGGTGGCACTTTGTGGCTACTTATTCTAGCTCTGCTGGAGAAGCATAGATACAGCAATAAATTACGGTAATTTTATTTTTCTTCTTGCGGTGCATTTAAATGAGAACTAATTAACATGTATGTACTTGTGACTCTCCAGGATGTCGCACATCTTTAATGTAATTTTTCATGTCTTATGTTTGCTTTTTCCTAAGTTTTCTAAGAGATGGTAAGTTAAGTGGAATTGACTTATTGAATGAAATTAAATGCATATTATATCTGTTTTTTAAATAAGACAAAAGAGGTTCATTGGTTATTGACCTGGCAGTAGCATGACTGTTGCTTGGGGAGCAGCACATGCGATTGGGCTTCACCTCCTCAGCCAGAGACTGGGCGTAGCAGCACCGAGCCAGTGCATCTGATAGAGGGCCCAGTGCCAGCCAGTATTTCGGTTATATCCATGTCTGGAGGGGTTTGTCCTTCAAGCTAAATGATAAAAGAAGGCTCCAGCTCTGAGCATAGCTTCTTCTGTTTGTGTTGTAAATATTTCTAGAATATTTCTCTCAATTAGCAATCCTGTTTTTTTGAAAAAGAGCTTAGGTAGGAAAAATATTCACAAGTATATTTAAATGTTAGAATTTTTTTCTTTCCAGGATAGGAGGGGGTTGAGCAAGTTGTTATTGCATTCTAGAAGTTGCTCATATTTTTTTAAAATGTCTAGGAGATACCTTCGTGGAAAGCAAATAAATATGTTTTAAGCTTTAAAAATGATTTTAAAAAAACAAAAACTAAAAACAGCAGTTCTTCCATTGCAGTGATTACTTAACTCTTTTGAGGTCACAGTTCTCATTTGAGAATGATGACCGTGCTGGACCATCTTCCCAGAAAAATGTCCATAAGCATATATAAAACACTGAGCTCTGGGGAGGGAGAGATTCTTAGCACTGATTTGGAAGATGGGCACAGACTTGGCCTGTGTAGGCTCATTGGATCTTCCTGAGGTGCAGAACACTTACTTTAGATATTCTCTGCTTCCTTCAGGAAAACCAGTTTCAGTGTTAAATAGGCAGGAGTCGATCCTGCACTGGGGCCAGAAACACGGATGTGATAGATAGTGTCCCTGCCAGGAGGCCACTTACTAGGGCCATGTCAGGGAGGGAGCCTGGTGGGATCAGTCCTCCAGGCACTTGGGAAGAAGTCCTCTAACCATGGCCCTGAGCTCAGGGCAGCCCATGGTGGGGGGAATCCCATGCAGTCAGAATTACCTTTGAAGCCCCTCTATCACTCTGTGCACACAAGAAAGACAGGAGGCAGTGGTAAGGGAGGACATCAGTGTGGAATAAACTCCATTATCACAAATATTCTAAAAATAATGATGACTTAAAGTTTATTTCTCCTGTGTTCAGAGAGCCCGTTGGAGGTAGTCTGGCAGAGGCAGGACTGGTCCGTGGCAGCGTCCGAGACCAGCTCCCATCTGGAGTTCTGCAGGGTCTGCTTTCCATTTCCATGGTCCTCCCACGGACACAGATGGCAGCTGTGGTCCCAGCCATGCCATTGTGGTTCCAGCCAGAAGAGAAAGGTACATTCCCCTTTCCTTTGGCCACAAATCAGAGCAGTGAAGTCTTTTTCCTGCCACATGCTCTGCTGTTACTGAGGAGGAGGAAGAGGAACCCAGTGAGGCCCAGTGAGCAGCCCTGCTGCGCACCGTGGAGCTGGACTGAGCCCTTGGCGCGGCCCACACTCAGCACCACTGTTCGCAGCAAGCTTTGGTGGGGTCAGAGGTAGCAATGTGGTGAGGGTGCTGGGGAGTTGGACGGGAAGCTTTCTGAGAGACAACATTTGACATGAAGAATTACTTAGGCAAAAGGGGAGGGGAGCAGACACCTTCTAGTTGGGGAAGTGTTTGAGGAATGGCCAGGAGTAGAGTGCACAGGGCCCTGAGGGCCAGGCTGGGGAATGGGGCTTTGTCTTAACAGGAGCCACTGAGGGAACTCCCTGGGGGACAAGCTCAGATCTGCCTGTGAGAAACCCTGTCTAGCAGCGGGGAGGCTGGAAGGGACTGCACAGTCCCTCCAGGGGCCACCAACCCAGAAATGAGCGAAAAGGAGTGAAGAGCTTCAGGGCAGACAGAAGAAATAGACTTGTAGCTGTCATCCAGAGGAAACTTTATTTTATTTTATTTTTTTAAGGATCTTTTAAAGATTGGTTTATTTGAGAGAGAAAGAGCCAGGGGAGTTGGGGGGATGGGGTAGAGGGGGAGAGAGTGGGTCTTAAGCAGGCTCTGCGCTCAGCCTGGAGCCCAACATGGGGCTCCATCTCATGACTCTGAGATCATGACCTGAGCCAAAACCAAGAGTCTAATGCTTAACTGACTGAGCCACCCAGGCGCCCCATCCAAAGGCCCCTTTGACAGCTAAGACTGAGTGTGATGATTTCACCCTTCCCCTTTGGTTTTGTTCCTGTTTTATCCTTAGTCCATTATTAAGCACACTTACTAAGAACAGTGAAGTTTAGCTCATTTCCTGACAATTGAAATAGGAAAGAAAATGAAAAAGACCTTCCCTATTTGTGAGACACCAACTACTGTTCAGGGATGGGCTCTGCCTCGGCCTGAAGGTAAAGGGCTCCCCTTTAATTATTTAACCACCCCGGCTACAATTGGAATCACCTCAATTAGAATATGGATTCCTGGGACCTTGGAATTTTGAGAAGCTTCCCAGGGGATGGGAACCACTAAACCTGACATTTCTCTTCCACACTGAACCCGTCCCTTCCCTGGCTCCCATTAGTGGCACCTACCCACACCTCCTCCTAGGTGGTCATTGAATCAGGCTGTTTCAGAACTTGGGGAGGTGAGAAGACAACACAAGGTCCTTGTCTACTAAGACATTTTACCACTTAGCAAAGTGCACATGTTAAGAGACTATTGCTTTTATTTATTTTATTGCTGATACTTTTTGCATTAGATCTAGGAAGAACAGCTTCCCGTATTGCTAACCAACACGTTCCTTTATAGGCTTCTTGCATATGAGCCAGTTTAAATAGAAGAATGGGGGATTAACGCCAAGGCCAGTTACTCACACAGCAGGACCACAGACCAGTGGAAGAGCAGGTGGGCCTGCTCTCAGGCTGGTAGCATCCTGGGCACTGGAAACCATCCACTGGTGGAGGTGGGCCCCAGGGCCTTGCAATGTTCTCAGAGTTGAGGTGGTACTGTATTTCCTGGCAACAGATAAAAACAGGCCCCTGTTCCACGAAGGCCACTGGGACTCAGGATAATAACAGTACACGCTCACTGCTGGTGGGGTGAATAAGGAAGCAAAGGGCTGCTTGGCTGGCTCGGTAGAGTATGCAGCTCTTGATCTTGGGGTCTTGAGATCGAATCCCACGTAGAGATTACTTAAAAAAATAAATGAACTCTTGGTTTTCTTTAAAAAATAAATGGGGCACCTGGGTGGCTCAGTTGGTGGGGCAGCTGCCTTCAGCTCAGGTCATGATCCTGGGGTCCTGGGATCGAGCCCCATATTGGGCTCCCTGCTCAGTGGGGAGTGTGCTGCTCCCTTTCCCTCTGCCCCTCCCCTGCTTGTGCTCTCTCTCTTTCTGTCAAATAAATAAAATCTTTTTAAAAATTGAAATTTAAAAAAAAAAAGTTGCTGAGCCAGCCCTGCAAAGCCCCTTTCCAGTACAATCTGTCAAGTGAGCAAGAGGTAGCAAACTGGCTTCCCTCCCAGACATGGTTCCTTTGAAGCGTTCTGTATACATTAAAATGTGAATTAATTGCCAACTTTAAGAACGTTTCACGTAAATCCAGATTTCTGGTTTCCCCCAAATCCCAAGATTTGGCAACACTGAGTAAATCCTCAGTCCCACAGGGAAACAAGGGCCACTGCGAGCCTAAGCCCTTCAGTTGGCCATATCCTCACCTGGCCCCTGGTAAGCTACCTGCCTGGCCCACCGGTGTCTGAATTTTGCAGTGTCTCAAGTATTGGAAGGGATGGGTAACAAACTGGAGGCTTTAAAAAGTTAGATGGTCCTGGGGCGCCTGGGTGGCACAGTCGTTAAAAAGTTAGATGGTCCAGAGCCCAGGGGATCCAGGATCAGAAAATAAGATGCTTCTGGGGTACCCGGGTGGCTTGGTTGAGCCTCCGACACTTGATATTGGTTCAGGTCATGATCTCAGGTTTGTGAGATCGAGTTCCGTGTCAGGCTCGCGCTGGCGTGGAATCTGCTTGATATTCGCTCTCCCCCTGTGCCTCTCCCCCTCGCTCTCAAAACAAAACACAAAAAAACCAAGATTCTTCATGGACTCCATTATTTTGGATCCATGAATCCTGGTGGAATGGACACTAGGGTTTATGAAATTTGAAGCAGTCGTGTAAACAATGATAAGCTCGGGGGAGAAATAGGCCTGGGCAGTGACTGGGACAGTGATGGGGATTTGGGTTTCACCAGCCTCTTCCTGAAGCGAATTTTGAAACCCCAAACCTATTATTTACCTTAACAACCAACTCTTGGAATTCATGATCAGTTCTCTCTCTTTTTTTTTGTTTTAAGATTTTTACTTACTTATTGGAAATAGAGCCAGAGTGAGCAAGCGAGCGAGCACAAGCGGTAGGGAGGGGCAGAGGGAGAGGAGAAGCAGGCTCTCCAGCGAGCCGGGAGCCCGAAGTGGGACTCGATCCCAGAACCCCCAGGATCATGACCGGAACGGAAGGCAGATGCTTAACTGATTGAGCCACCCAGCCACCCCTCCGTTCTCTTTTTTACATACCAAAGAGTGGGTTCTCAGAGGTCCTGAGTTCCTGAATGGCTTTCTTGCCCTTTACTCTCTGTGGCCTCAAATCCTGGTGGAAGAAAGTGGCTCACATTTGCCCAGCTCTGACCAGGGTGGCCTGGCTTGAGACGGGAACTAGTAAGTCTGCTTGAGGTTGTGGGGGAAGCATCTTTGAGAAGCATTTGAATTAGGGTGTCTGGTGGTGGGGTTATGGGAACTTCTCATTTCTTCTCTTATACACATGAGTATTGCCAGAATCTTTAAAAACACATTTGAATTACTTTTTAGTCAACAAAAACAATAGGGTGAGGGGCTGGCAGTCTCCAGCAGCATTTAAAAGGACTGTGTGGCGGGTCGTATACACAGGGAGCTTTCTATTAAGAAATCTCTAACACTGGTCCCAGATTAGAATTATCAGCGACATTGGCCTTAATAGACTCACACTGTGATCTGCAGTGTTGTATTTGTCAGTTTGGCCAGAAACGTTCCTATATTCTACATGTTCAGACAGCTGTGCTGAGCAGAGAGTCCCAAAGACTTGGCAAGATTCCGCATTGTTTTGGCATTTAGATGTCTGAAAATGTTAGCTGTCAGATACATGAAACATACGCCCTTCTACCATTGTTCCCTTTGAGATCAGCAGCTGAACAACCTGTGTGCCTTTGGGCAGTGGGGAACGGGACCGTGAGCGCATGCTCCGTTTGGTTAGGGAGCTGAAACAGGCTTCTGCTGCGTGAGTCCGGGGACTCAGAGTTCATTTAGTAAACAAGGCACTTACCCACCTTGTCCTCTGCCAAGTTTTTGTTTTTGTTTTCCTGGGATGACCAGAAATAAGGGCATGAAAACTCAATAGGCAATGAAATTCATTTTTCCAAATTCAGATCTCTACTAGGCAAGTAGTTTGTATAACCTGAGGGGAAAAACGCAACCCAGGGTCTTTGGCACTTTGGTGGTGGTGTGTTCCAGGGGAGGATAAGTGAGGGTTGATTGTACTTGGAACATGGAAAGAGGAAGAAGAGAGGAAAAAGAGGAGGGGGCCTTGGGCAAGCACAGATTCTGGACTTGATCACATGGACCCGTGTTGCCGAGTGTGACACATGAAGGAAAATTTTAATACCTGTATATTTAACATGTATTAAAAAAATAGAGTTGCTTTGGATAAGGCTAAAGTAGCTTCCTTTACAAATAAACTTTAGTGAGAAAAAGGAATCAATTTAAAGAGAAGTATTGACAGCAGGTGACAGGCGCCATGTTGGGCGAGTTTTCTTATTAATGCTCCCTGGCATCCCGGCAAGTGGCACTGATATCTCCACTTAACCGTTCAGAAACCTCCTCCAGTTCGCACAGCCGGAAAGCTATGGGATAGGAGCTGACTTCCGGTAGGTCTGTCCGGTCCCAAGGCTGTTTTGTACCCATACGGCAGGAGACCAGGAGACCGTGGTACCCAACATTGACTTTGGCCCTGGGACTCCGGTTCTCTCCACCACCCACGTGGAGAGGGAGACCGGCCCGCAGTGCGCGCCGCGGCCACCAGGTGGCGCTGCGAGCCTGGGAGAGCCAGGCAGCGACGGAGGCCGCGGGGTCTCCGGGCCGGCCTCGCAGGGCCCCTGGGCGGGGCTGGGGCATGGCGGGAGCGGCCCCAAGGGTGGGGGCGCTTGTTGTTCGTTGGAAAAGGGTTCTGGGACTTAGTGCCCTGCTTCCTTTCCACCACAGACGTTTATCTGGGTGGTGATGCAGAAAAGCCTGGGTGCATTCTCCAAAAGGAGGCTTCAACACAATTTTAAAGTAAAAATGTCAACCTCAGGATTGTTCAGATAAGAATGAAAAGCCCTTCAGATGTCTGTGAACCTCTCAGATACTTCAAGAAACATCAGGAGTCTGAGTACCTGGGGCGGGGGGGGGGGG